>NC_133226.1:27081308-27126308 GCF_040436345.1 Pagrus major
CACTCCCCCCCCAGGGCTGCCCCTGGCCAAACTGGGGCCCTAAGCAGAATTTTATTTACAAAATGACTGTATCACGAAATGCCATTTAGGTTTACAACCTTTATTAGTAGGAACAAATCAAATGAACAGCCTCTTTCAACAATGGAACAAGCCTTTCTTAATTTATCTTATCTTATCTAATCTTATATGACTGTTATGAATTAAATTCACCAAGAGATGGCGACATTTTACCTCCATAAAAATAGCCCAAAACTTCTATTGATAGCATAGATTGATAGCATACGACCACCAACTGGTCAATTAACCACTCCTTTTTTTAACAGAGGTAAATGTATATGCAGTTAATAAGACATTCAATAAATGATAATCAGGGCTGCTGGAAAATGTAATCTCCAGTCCACATCTAGACAGAATTATCCTCTCTTCTGTTTCATGATTAGAAGGCTAGCAGCTGGGGTGTTTAAGCCACAAAGTTTTTCTTTTTTATTTCTACAACATACCCACCTTCAAGTGAAGCACGAGCCTCCTCTTGTTTTGAGTTTTTCTTTCTTTTGCTTGCTCCCGATTCATATTGCCGTTTAGCGGCCATCTCTCCACCTGCATCCAACTGCCTGTCGGCGCATCTGACCGCTGATTGGTCAGATGCTGCGTGCTGTCAATCATTGCGGCAACGCGTGCGGTGTCAGATTACTCGTCTTTTTTTTTCTCTCCTGTCTCGGGCTGACTTGGTGCTCTACGCGTGCCTCACTGCAGCGATGCGAATCCATTGCGCATTTGCAGAGAATGCGTCCCCTTGCGCAAAATGCCCCCCCCCCCGACAACTGGACTGTTGATGGGTGAAAGCATTGAGATCCAGTACAGAAGCTGTTCAGGATCACTTAATAAGACCAGAGCAGCTTCAACTGTCCTGAAGTGTGAAGACATCGGACCATATCATCATTACTGTTTCGATGAAAATGAATCTCTTGACTTTCTCTGAATCGTCATCTTGAAATTTGCAACATCAGGAAACAACGATACTTCTCAGTTGACGGTTGCATAAAAAAAATGTAAACATGCGCTTTATATATGTGTTTTATACCTGTATACAACTCTTCATTACAGTAACAACCAGCAGGCTACACTGCTGCACTGTCCTCAGTCACGATGCTCCTCCTGCTGCTGATAAACGACTCATTAAAATCATTATTTTAAAAACTATCACCGTTATTAAAGCTCCTATTTGTAAAAAAATGATCGGGCTGTAGGATTTGGGACTGCAGGGCGGGTCGGCACCATCCATCAATCATCCATCAAGGCTTCTTTTTGACAGTTTCCCCCTACGTCTCTATGCTAAGCTAAGCTAAGCTATCTGTCTCCGACCTGTAGCCTCATAATCAACAAATACGTAAACATCGAACTAATAAAATTCAAACTCAGAATTTTAATGTTTACAGTATTAATGAGGTAATAATACAAACTGTTTTCTGCATCAGTGAATAAACAAGCTGCTCTCAGAGGAAAATAAGGTCCCAGAACACTGCTTGAAGCTAGAAAGGTGGCAGGGTCCGCCACATGTAAACAAAGTAAAACAGTTTAAATTGTGTCGTCCTTTAAGGTCAGTTTGTTTAGTCATGAAAACAAAGAGAGAACATTTCTTGTTTGTATTTGGTCTCGACTCGTTCTTGTCTCGTCTCGGACAAAGAGGACTCTGGATTTTATTTATTTTAAGGATTTGAGCTTGATGTCTTTTTACTAGAAACCAGCCGATACTCAGTTTTTGGAGCCGATGCCAACACGGATACACGGAAGTGAGAAATTCTGATATCCAAGTTCTGTTCTTGTGAACAATCTTGAGGTTAAAGTGTGTTAATAGTTTGTTTTACTATTTTCATAATTTCATTCAAATTGGGTTTATTGTGTCATCTTACTGTATAATCTCCAAAAAAAAAACTACTGTACAAGACAATTTACCTCAACTCAAAATACTTTCTACACATTTTATGAACAAAATCAGCAGCAGAAGAAGAAAAACTGAACTTAAACTCTAAATAATAACACCAGATACTGTAGATACTGATGGACATCACTTTATTGTTCACTTGTATTTTCACAAATCAACTCAGATACAATCAATAACAGTCATCTTGACATAAATGTGACTCAATAAGCTCATAACGTCTCATTATTTCTCTTTTAAATCCTCTTAAATTGAATATTTGAGCAGCGTGTTACATCACAGTGTCTCTGCTTTAATATATTACATCATACAGACTTTTAAAACTAAATGTGATCTTAATATAAACAACCTCTGTAGATTTTCAGCTGATTTCTGTCTTTACACGACTGATAACGTTTTCAAATCAACTCAATCTTTAAATTTCATCACGTGTGACCTGATAAACAGTCTGTTGCTGTGTTTTCTTTCATCCACCTTGTTTATAAGTCTTATTGTTCTTTTCTCTGACACATACAAAGGTTTAGTACGAGTCATAGACGAGTTGCCCCGCACCCCAAAATATGGAAGAACAAGTGAACAGAAGAAAATATGAAGAGAATCAAAATCTGAACCGTCCTTTGTTCAAAACAGCAAAACATGGACACACTTTCCAGTTTGTTCACACGTCCATCAGTAAAGTCTGTTAAACCACTCTTGTTCAATGATTTCATGAACAGATTCACTTCATCCACACAATCAGTTTGTTGGAGCAGAATCTCAGCTGTGTACAAGCAAATAATGAAGCATCTCCTTATTGATTATGATCATGTAAACTGAAGTCATCATGAGCAGCGAGAGCCTCCGTGGCTGAACAGACACAGGAAGGAGCGCCGCCTGAACAAAGTCCAACATTTACAGAACAAGAAGAAGACGTCAAAGTACCGCCCATCATGTTTGATTGACAGCTGATCTGTGTGCAGTGAAGAAACGCCACAACAATCAGCTCTCAGCAACAATGATGGAAACACAACAAGTGTGAAGAAATGAAACACAGAATTTAACCCACTGACCCTGAAACGACTTCTGTCTATTTGAGTTTACAAAACTCTGCAGAGTCATAAAACCAGTCAAGCCGAAGTCCAGCATAGAGAGGCTGAGTGAATGTGGTCTGGACTCTGTGGAGGAGAGTGATGGTTTCAGAGACACAGTAGAAGGACAGAATACCTGCACTGTGATCCAGGTACACTCCAACTCTGGAGGACTCAGGACCTGAGACGGGAGTTTGGACTTTGTTGTACCAGAAGTTATAACTGTCTGTGGAACAATTTAACATCCAAGATTTGTCATTGTGTCCAAATCTACATTCATCTGAGCTCCCTGCTCTGCTGATGTTCTTGTATGCGACTGCTACACTAACTCCTCCTCTTCCTCTCCACTCCACCTCCCAGTAACAACGTCCAGTCAGACTCTCTCTACTCAGGACCTGATGCCACCAAGTGAATCTGTCTGGGTGTCTAGAATAAGACAGTTGTTGATCCATGAATGTTGCTTTTCTGTTCCCCTCAGATAATAACAGCTCTGTGTTTGCTGTGTTTGGATCCAGTGTGATGTCACGTGAATATCTTAAGAAGTCAGCTCTGGTCTCAGGCTCTGGTTGTGACAGTAAAACATCCACTTCAGTCTCTGTCAGTGAGATGTTTGTCCATGTCTCTCTCAGGACGTCCTGTAGTTTGTCTCTGACCTCTGACACAGCTGCTGTCACATCCTCAAAGTACTTCAGAGGACGGATATTGATGCTGGATGAGTGTGTAGACTCACTGAGTGCTGACAGTGAGGGGTAGTTGTGTAGAAACTGGTTGTGATCCTCTGTGTGTGAGAGCTTCTTCAGCTCAGCGTCTTTCCTCTTCAGCTCAGTGATCTCCTGCTCCAGCTTCTCCTGAAGCTCTTTGACTCGACTCACTTCAGTTTCCTGCTGGGATCTGACCTGCTGCTTCACATCAGAGCGTCTTTTCTCCATGAGACGGATCAGCTCGGTGAAGATCTTCTCACTGTGCTTCACTGCTTTATCAGCAGAGCCATTGATGGCCTCCACCTCCTGTTGAAGCACCTTCACATCTTCCTCTCTGTCCTGGATTCTCTGCTGGATGTTTTGTCGACTCCCCTCCAGCTCTCTCTGCCTCTCAGTCCTCTCTGCTGCAGCTGACACTGTGTCGTGGCCTTTATGTTCCTCCACAGAGCAGAGATAACAGATACACTGCTGATCAGTACGGCAGAACATCTTCATCACCTCATCATGACGAGAGCAGATGTTCTCCTGGAGCTTCTTGGACGGCTCCACCAGCTTGTGTTTCTTTAATGGAGCCACATCATAATGAGGCTGGAGGTGTTTCTCACAGTAAGAGGCCACACACTGCAGACAGGACTTGAGGGCTTTCAGTTTCCTCCCAGTGCAGAAATCACAGGCCACATCTTCAGGTCCAGCATAGCAGTGATCAGCAGGAGCAGCTTGGAGTCCAGTCTTCTTCAGCTCCTCCACTAAAACTGCTAACATGGTGTTTTTCAGCAGCTCAGGCCTCGGTGTGAAGCTCTTCCTGCACTGAGGGCAGCTGTGGATCCTCCTCTCATCCTCTGTGTCCCAGTGATCTTCAATACAGTTCTTGCAGTAGCTGTGTCCACAGGGAGTAGCCACCGGATCCTTCAGTAGATCCAAACATATGGAACAAGAGAAAGTCTCTCGGTCCAGCTGAACTGCTTTCTGCTCCATTTCACCTCTCAGTGACAACGACTGAGTTTCACTTCCTGATAACTGAAACTAGTCTGAGCTCTGATCTGAACAGGATGTGTTTGTGCAGTGAATGAGGACGTCAGCTCAGTTACACCCAACCACAAACTGTAGATCTGAAGGGGAGGGAACAAGGAAACATGTTGACAGAGTGGAGCTGCTGTGTTAGAGGAGGAAGAAGAGGGAGGGCTGATCGAGCTGCGACTCGCTCCAGGACGAGGAGCCGCTCTGTGAATCTGAACTGTGTTTCCTCTTTTACAACGAAGCCTCAGTTAAAACCTGCTCCACATTTGAAAACATCAAAGTTTTTAGTTGTAAAATATTTCTTGGCTCCTCAGGCTTTGCTGATATTTCTCTAACTCTTCCTCTGATTCTGTTCACTTTTCTTTTCCTGGTTAAAAACAGCTGACGGTACTTGTCAGACTATTCATGAGCACATGATGGAGCCAAAGTACCGTTCTGGTGTTGAGTTGCAGACCAGTGAGACTTTCTTCTAAGATACTGGTGGAGGAAGGATTCAGATACTTTACTTAAGTACAAATACAACAATGTAAAAATCTTTCAAAAAGACATCTCCAGTATTTTCTGATAACATGCTGCATTCATCTTGCCATCAATTTTGACCAAGTTCCCTGTGCCTCTGTAGCTCACACACTCCGTGTTTCACAGTAGGAATGGTTTACTTTTCATCATAGGCCGTTTATGGTTGTGGCCAAAAAGTGTTAAAGCTTGTCTCTGTGCTGTCTGGCGTATTGTAAGCGTGCTGCTTTGTGGCATTGGCGTAGGAATGGCTTTCCTCTGGCGACTCGACCATGCGGCCCATTTTTCTTCAGGTGCCTCCTTATTGTGCATCTTGAACCACTTTTTTTCAGCGAGTCCTTTTTGTCAGCTGAAGTTATATTGGGGTTTTTTTTTTGCATCCTGAACAATTTTCCTGACAGTTGTGGCTGAAATTTTTGTTGGTCGACCCGACCGTGGCTCGGTTTGTACAGAATCCCTCATTTTCTCTGCTCATTAACATTTCTTCACCAAAACTACAGAGTGCAGAAAACACTTTACATCTTATTCAAATATAAATATTAAAACACAAGTTAACAGATGAGGGTAAAGGTTCAGACAAACTATTGAACCTCGCTGAAGGAGTGCGGCTGACATTCGACGCTGAGACGCAGCCTGACTGTAGACGTGCGGCAGCGTCCCACACACATCGTATATTCTGGTAGAAGACTAAAGATACTCTCAGCTCTCAGCGTCTCTGTGGATGTTACTGACTGTGAATATGAATAGGAACAGTGGTTCATCTCCACAGCTCACTGCTGCTGAGGGAACAATGCTGACTCACTGAAAACACAAACTGTCTGATATTTATAATAACACTGATTGTCTCCCATCGTCGTTCACTTCATCAGTCAGAGGAGGAGGTTTGTACTGGAGGAGCCTCTTAACCTTCAGAGGACTGCAGACAGTTTACAAGAGCAGAGGAGGAGCTCCAGGACACCATGTCTGAGTTTCTGCACTTCAGATGCAGATCCACATCTTCTGTTTGTGAACACAGAGGAGATTGTATAAGCGACGGTGCACAGGCTCGTCTTCACTCTGCAGACGGACCTTTTCAGCTCTAATCTTAATTACATTACATAGAGGACCAAGACAAATAGCCTGAGGGAGGAGAAGCCGACACTTTCACAGCACTGTGCTGGATCAGGATGCTCATAAATCCAGTGAGTGTTTATAACCTGGTGTCAGGATAAAGGTGTGCTGCCATCCTCCAGTATGTGTCTTCGAAAGCTTTAGAGAAACCCCGTCTGCCACAGAGCTACAGCACAATGTGCACTCGTCCCTCTCATCAAGAGACTCTCCTCTCAAAGAAAACTCAACGTAGTGTTGTTGGTTATATAACTGTTGCTCTGAATGACCTGATTTTATGTTTTTATAATAAGACTGAGCTCTGCAAACAACTGTCAGACATCAGTGTGTCCCATGATATTAAAAAATAACTCTTTACAGGATTTGATGTCTCTTTTTAAAGCGACTATGAGGAACTTTCAGTTTTTGTTGATCCTAGTTTGTGGCAAAACCTTTTACAGTGCTGACATATTGTTGGTGTCTTTCACACTGAATCGATATTCATTACAAGATGTTTACCAGTTAAAGCATTTAGAAATGGACCTGCATTGTTTTGCACTTTGTGACTTTCGATTGAATAAAAATGTTTCAGAAAGATCTCTTTAAAATAGTGTCTCTCTTCCTTCTCCTACGCACCTGTCGACCTTAAGGTGTGCAAGAGCTGCACTCATAAATACTCCTACAATCTCATCTCGTCTCGTTCTCGTGAAAACATGAATGAATGCTGCTCTAACAGCATCATTTTGATTGCTAACCTACTACCAACCCTCCCAAATGGCTGCTCAAAGTAAGCACTGGCCATCAGATAAGGTGTGCAGCATTGTTATGTTGCTATTTGCAAAAAAAAAACCCAGTGAATCCTGCAGCATCCACAGAGAACAGATAACATATTTAAGTTGTGTGTGGGTTGAGACGTGAGCTGGTTAACACAGTGCTGCTGAACTGTGTGTGTTGCTGTGAGATCCAGCTGTGGTGGACATTTCCTGCACCTACTGGATATAATTGGAAAGGTTAAAAAAAACCTCTATAAAGCTGCAAAGTGTGCTGCTATTAGTGTCTGTCCTACTCTCTGCGGTAACTGGAGGTCTGGTCACCGGCCTGTTAATGGCTGCAGTGGGTCTGGAAGCACATTATCTGTACACTAACTACAGCGAAAAGGAGCCCTGATGGATATGACAAAGCGATAGGACGAAGCAGCGTCCTCTCCTCGCCGGCTGCTTGTTATGGAAGTAATTAAGAGAGGGATTCATTTATGGCTTTAACCCGTCAGCTCGATCCAGATGAAAGTGCTGAGCCGAGGAAACACTGTAGCTGCAAGATCCACCATCCGAGGAATTCCCAGCTGTGAGTCATAGGACGGTTACTGTTGTGTGAGACGTGGGAGGGGAAGCCGCCTCGCACAAAGTCTCCGATTCCCTCCACTGATCATCCGCCTCATTATTTGACAGAGGGATCCTCTGTGTAATGCAAATTCAGCTCTGATCAATGTCAGCCAAGATATGATGACACAAAACAAAGAATCTCGTGTCTGGATTTGCATTTCTGAGTCTGGTACGAGCTTTTTCTAACCACTCCTCCTGATTTTGTGTCTCCATTTTCGCTGTCTTTGTTTTTTTGTTCTTGCCTGCGAGCAAAGAGACGACTGCTCCCTCTGCAAGTCTCGGCGGCGCATTAAAGGTTCATGCTGACATTTGAACAACTGAACATTTGTATTTTATTTATAAAAGTGCAACATTTTTATGTTAGAAGTCATCTTAAAGGTGTCATTTGTAAGAATTGTCCAGTTTTCAAAAAGCTCCAAATCAACGGGCGGCAGCAGAACCACTAACTGCTGCTCACTTTACTCTCTTGCTGTTGCGACTAGCAGCCGTTAGCAAGTAGCTCAGTTAGCTGTGGATGTTGGACCAAACCAGAGGTGACTGTGGAGACAAACCAACACTGTTCTGGTGAGTTTGATCCAGTTTCTGTCCAGTTTGAATGAAGTGTGTTTTACGTTGAGTTAAGGAGGAAATTAAAGGTGCAATATGTAAGAACTGGCAAATAGGGGCAGGATATTACTAAAGTAACGTAGCTACTAAAGTGTAGCTGCCGATAACCAGTTAGCTCAGCTAGCGTGCACCTAGCAGTCCACATGGGGAGCTTGGAGAACCAGGCAAGTGTTGGTATTTACCCCACTAGCACAGGAACTTTGGACTAGCATGTGCTGGGGCGACCTGCTCAGCCTGCTAACATCAGTAGATATTTCTGCACCACAATACACAGACTCACGACGTAAGTTCATTTTTTGAACGTTTTAAAGAAAGATTCTGGCCATATCTTTAAAAGTGCTCCTTTAATCAATGCACGTTCCCTTAATGTTCTACTTATTGCTAAAAATGTGACATTGTTGAGTATAAATTGAACAAACAGTACGTCTTCAGTACAATAAAAAAAACCCTCCTTTCTTAAACCTCATCCCAGAAACATAAGAGTTGATGGATTCAATTAGAAATATGAAATATTTTTAACAAGACATGATGCTGATGATGCCTCAGCTGTTGAAGGACAGTGTAAATGCAGCCTTCTTGGGGATACTGTGCACTGACTAGTGGACCATGTAGAAATGCACTTCTGGTCTGAACAGCCCAGCTGCTATTTGTGCACATAGATCATGTATCGGTTCAGTTTCCGGGCCTGAACACGCCCTGCAGCGTTTAAGGACACCCTCAGCTCAAAGTCTTTGGGGAACTTTTTAACTCCCCCGGTGACCTCTGGCAATATTTTATATTGGTTGAAATAAAACGGAGCAGGGAACACAATGAAATGTTCATAAAGATTTCAGAGTCGCTGCAAAGATATGGACCACTTCCTGTCCTTACTGACGACACCGTCAGCCCGTCCTCGTCAAAAAAATTGGCCGTGTAGGTTAACTGAGCAGGCAGCTTATTACGACCAACATTTATGTTAATGTTCATGTTTAGTGGCCACAGGGATGATTACAGCAGCAAAGGAGGAAGTCGGGTCACTTGGTATGAAGAGCGACAAAGTCTGCATACGGAGGAGGACGTAGCGGACGGATGGGTCGAACTAACAGAACTTTCACTGGTGTTTGTTGCCCCGAATGAAACCAAACGTCAAAGATAAGTTATTGTAACTTACTCGTGCATAATGTAACTAAAAGAGTAACTAATTTACCAGAAGCAACATAGTTATTTAAACCCAAACAACGAGGCTTTTATCACCATAAACTGCATTATGAGCCGTGTGAGGAAGAAAAGCTTGACACATTGTCACGAGTCGTCTCTCAGATCACCTTTTACAGTGCTTCGTTTCTCCTCTGACAGACGATGAGGACTGCTGAATGATAATGACTCTCCAAAGATGACTCTGCTGCTTCTACATCCACCTCGTGCTGAGTCACAATGACAAAAAAAAATCTCCGACGCTCACCAGGAAATTGTTCAGTGACGCTTTCAGGATGTGAGTGCAGATTTCTTTTTGCCTGTTGTTCCTCTAAGCTGCTGCCTTATGACACAGTCAGACCGTGAGGTTGTTAGAGGAGAGGCTGAGTGGCATCGTAACAGGATTAGCCTTGTCATCTACAGTTATTTCTGGAGGAGCTCTGCACTGTACTACTGGCCCCTGTGCATTGATTCAATTACATATATATCACACGGACAAACCACACGTCCGCCTGCAACCGAAGTGTGTCCATTTATGATATTCACGAGCCACCACTGCTACAACCTGTTTAAAAAGGAGTGGCTGACAGGAATATGTAAGTAATGGATTGACGAGTGCCTTCCTTCTGCTCCGGCTTCCTCGCCTGATGTTATATATCGCTCTATTTTCTGCCCCCATCTTGTCATTGATCAATTTTAGTCGTCTCTTCTCTGACCCTCACCCTAGGCCCTCTTGTCGCCCTTGGATGCTCAATCAAACGTGAATCCCTGTGACGAGTGGTCAATACCTCGTGGTGCTGCTGTCACTCCGCGCTCCATATTTCACCCTGAGGTGTGCCGCCTTCTTGACCGAGCTCTCCTGAATAATATCTCGCCATAAAATTGATTCTATTCAATTGTTGACAGGCTATGCAATAGTCATTGATATGCAGCCGTCGTATTAACTGAGGCTCTTGTGTTTGTGAGGTGAGATCAGTACACAGATGAAGGTGTAATAATGTGAGGGGAGCGGGCAGCGTTTAAAGTCAAACCCCAGTTTTCTTCATGTTCTGTGTAAGAAAATGGTAACTTTAAATATACTGCTGTAGATAATGTACGTACTTTTCCTTTTGCTGAAAGAAGATTAATCATCGTTAGACAGATTTGTGGAAACGGGCAATGTACAGGCGACATACAGAGTATCGTATAAGGTAATGTACGGAGTAACTTACGGGCGAGATATGAAGTAATGTCTAGAGTAACATGTGGAATACTGCAGAGTAATGTAGCGGTAATGTACAGCGTATAATATGAGGTGACAAAGTAAAGAGTAACATAAAGAGTAAGGTACAATGTATGGAGTAACATATGTAAAGAATGTACGTTTAATGTACCAGGTATTGTTCGAGGTCATGTAGAGAGTTATGTTTGGAGCAACGATTGGGTAATCTATGCAGTAATATATCAAGTAATGTACGGGTAGCGTGCAGAATAATGTACAGAGTAAAGTATCGATAATGTATGGAGTGATGTATGAGGTAATGCATGGAGTAATTTATACAGAGTAACATATGGAGTAATGTACAGAATAATGTACGGTTAACGTATGAGATAATGTATGGAGTTACACACAGAATAATAAACAAATGAGGCACATATGGTGCAATGTACAGGTAACGTATGAGGTAATGTATCAGGTAAAGTAAGGATAATGTACAGAGTAATGTACTGGTAACTTACGGAGTAACATATTGTAGAACGTGGAAATGTAATGTAATGTATGCAGTATATACGTATGGAGTAACATATAGAGTAATGCATAAGGTAATGTGTGGACAATATATGAGGTAAGGTACGGATGGCTAACAAAGTCAGCCTGTTGGTTACTGAAGAACACTTACACAATGGGCACTGCCATGTTTGTAGTTTTTTAATGGAAGCTGTAGTTTCCTCTGGCTAAGCAAGTAAACACAGAAAAAACTTTCATTTTGTTAAAATCACAAAGGTTTCAGTGTCTTATAACAGCTGCTGCAGTGGAGTGCGTTTTTAGGAATACGGGAGATGAACACCAGGAACACTCTCCTGCGACTTCAGCTCTCTGCAGTTTGTACTTCTGAAAATAGGAAACAGGGACAATATGTTCTGAAGTCATGCACAGGATCAGTAATGAGACAGTGAGATTAAAAACAAAGGTACAACACTGATGCAGGTGGATTTGACTGGCGAGGACTCAATGAATGGAGCGAGAGGATGAAACAATGCGTTGGAAAAACAAGAGAAGAAGAAAGGTGGAGGGAAAATGTTACGTACAGTGAGTGAAGTTCTTTCTTTCTTTCTTTCTTTCTTTCTTTCTTTCTTTCTTTCTTTCTTTCTTTCTTTCTCCTGCTGTCTCTCACCCCACCTCTGGCTGACAAGCAGGGGGAAAGCAATTAACATCACTGTCACTATCCATCTATTATCCTCCATCCTAATGGAAGATGACAAATTGTGGAGCGCAGTATGGGAGAGCATGGCCCACCTCCTACACCCTCGTGTGTGTGTGCAGGTGTATGATAGAGAGGGCTAAAGTAGTTTCCTCTACAATAAGAAAATAATTCAACACAGACACCAGGCCTGTTACTGTATTTAAGGCATCACAAGGGACAGAACGACATGAGCTTTCACTTCAGTGGTCACATGACGTCAAATGTCATCAGTCGGGTGTACAGGAGCTTACAGTTACACCGGACATGAGCTTGACAGGGAATGAATGTCAAACATGACAGCTGGAGTGAAGCTGCTGTACTGTGAGGTCCTCATGAGAGCTGCAGTACATCTGCACCTGAGCCGTACTGTCAGTGCTGCTTATACAAACTATTTAAACAATCCCAACAACATGATTTGTCCCAGCTGTTCCTGAACGCACCACAAAGACAGTTGATAGTCTTGTGATGTTGGGAAGGCGGCGTGTGATAATCCATAATTCACCTCAGATGCATCAAACTAAAGTAACGAGCCTATTTTGAAAATGTGAGGAGGAGAAAGTTCAGATGTTTGTGTTCAGATGTAGAGAGGGAAAGTCAAAGAAAGCTGAAACATCTACTGAAGGACAGCAACAAAGTATTTGTACTTCATTATTTCCCACCTCTGAAGCTAAGCTAATACTTTCCTGGATAGAGAAGTATTGACCGTCTTATCGCAATCTCAGCAAGAAGGTGAAATGATGTGATTTGGTCCAACTCGTCCTGTAAAGGTCTCTGTTGCTGAACCTCTCACCCAGTTTCTTTCCTCCTCACTTCTGCTCACCCCCGTCGGGTTACTCATCTCCACACACTGACGCAGGACTGGATGGTTCTGTACCTGAGGGATAAACTGAGTCAGTGTTCATTTCTCTTCTAACACAAAGCTCCAGCTCTACTTCGCCTCAGGCACACTGTGCTTTATGTCGCGGACCACAAATATTGTTTCTCATCTTGGAGATCATCAGCCTCCAGGCCTGCATCCCCTCTTCCCTCCCAGTTTTCCCTCCATCTCTTTCTCCATACTTAAGATTTAGCATCGTTGGTCAGAGAAGATGTTGCACAAACACTCCTTCTCCCCGACTTTTATGAATTACCGTTCGTAGGTCACATCAGCTGTCGTCTGTTTTCACATAAACTCCTACGAGTGCACAGGTCAACTCAATAACCTGAGTGTGATTACATGTTGCTTTGACTGATGTGCCCTGGCTGTACTGCCGCCCACTCTTGCCTCATTGCATTAACTTTCACATGACACTTACTCATATATGCCCTTGACAGCATCTTTGCACCCACACACACACCCACAGAGATTCCAGGTCAAACCACGGTGACGTCACCCGTTGGTTTGTGGACTGCTGCTCTGAAGCCTTGGGGTCGGCATCACGGCCGTCACCATCTTGGTTATTTGGAGCCACGAGTGACCATTTCTGCTGCTGGACGGGAATGCAGGTTTGAGGCTTTATGCAACAGTCAAGGCAATTAATTAACTACCTCAACGGAGGTTAAAATACAGCTGATCACACCTAAAAGAGATGTAAATACTCTCGCCACAAGAGGCAGGTGAAGGGACGGAAACAAATAAATAATTTTTAAACGTTAGGGAGAATTTTTACCGATATCGTCACTCGGCCGAGCCAATCAAATCGACTGTGTACCGGAAGATATATGTGGGAATGTGGATGGTGGAAAACATGAAAAGAAGGAACGTTGACACAGAAAATAGGTCTTTTAGAAATGAATGGACGGACCGATGCATGTTCACTAAACTGTCGTGTCTTATATGTTGTGAAACCGCGACGTTGATCAAAAGCGGGAACTTTAAGCGGCACCGCGAGACCAAACACGGATCCTTCGAGGTATTTAACTGAGAAGAAATTGATCCTGTTTTCTTTTATTTGCAATGCAGGACTCAGGTTCATTGTGCTTCAGCTGTTTGGTTTCCATACAAGTGCCGTTAATTTGTTGTGCGTTAAAAATAATCTTCTTTGAAGATTTAAATTAAATATTGCTGAAATAATAAGGAAATACACCGTGTTGTTTGTATTTGATAGACATACTGTAGGTGTAGGTTCCTGGATTGAATTTAGACATTATGAGCTTCGGACCTTTGCTGGGAAATTTCAGTAACTGGACCTCTTTGAATTTTAATTAAAGACCCCTGACCGACAGTGTCTCCCATTAAAAGTGACACGCAAATGTAATTTGCAGAGCTTGTAATGAGAACGCAAACAGTTTTAAAGATGGTAGTGTTCCTCTGTTTTCCATTTGCTCCTGTGATGAGAAAAGAAAGTGAAAGAAGAGAGGAAGGTCACAGCCCTGAAGCATTTTCCAGCATCATCAGGTTTGTGTCACACTGGACAGTTTGGTCCTTTAATGCTCAGAAAACAAGCTGCTTCTGTGTGACGCTGCGTTTGTACCTAAACAGAGAGGAAACATTCATAACGGTCAGATATTAGAGAGAGATTATGCTGAGCAGAACAATAAAAATCATTTCTTACTCTTCTTTGTTTTCTTGCATATTTTCGCTCCAGCTCTGAAATCATCACAACACATAAATACGATGACATTAGTCTTGTTTTGCTCCAAAGCTTCAGGTAATAACCGGATACAAACAGCGAAACGTCCATTAGCAGAAAGAACTAAATCTCAATCTGCCTCTAAATAACCATTTGCGTCATTTTTTTGTCCTCCGAGCAGCAAAACAACTTGACACTTTGGCATTTGCAGGTTTGTAGACAAAAGCATGTGCTCTCTGTGGGGTTTGGAGACGTGACGCATTAAAAGATCACAGGGCGAAGGCAAACCGGGCCGTTGTCATGGACCTCTCCGGGACAGAGAATGAACAGACGGCAAAAATAGCTTTTCCACCGGCTCATTCACTGTATTTATTTCATCCCCCATTATCTTCGCTGCAGCTCAGGTGTGACGGAGAGCTTTCATTACGGTGCCTTGTTCCACTCACACAAACTGAAAGTGTCGTATTAAGGTGTTACACGGAGGATCACGGTGACACGACTGGAACATGGAGACATTTCATGACCAGCTTTTATTTGCGAGAGGCTGCACATTACTTTTCACACACGTCATGAATCCTGCTGGTCTCCAACAACAGGAAATAATAATAATTTTGTCTCTTGACTCCTCCTCTCTGTCGTTAAACTCATCCCCCCTCCTCTCATCCTCCTGCACTCTCCTCCTCTTCTGCAACCCTTCACCCCTGTGTGTTAAGAAATGTAATTAACCTTGCTTTAACCTGCCGGGGCTATTCCAGAGGCCGTTTGTCTTGTTACTTAACACCACTCGACAGTATCTCAACCCTCACGAGCTCCTTTATGGGGCTTCATGAGCGGGTGGAAACACAAGTCGGAGGCGAGTCTGCTGTGGTGTGTCCGGCTGAGTGGGTCAGTATCTTCTTCATGAGTGTGGAGGGTTTAAATGACTCAGCCTCGATGAAAACATCATGTAAAAATCTGCTTCCTACATGTGAAAATCACAGTTTCACAAATTGAACATTTTACACGTGAAAACAAAATATTGTCACACGTGAATGAAAATCTCCTCATGTGAGATTTTACATTTTCACACCTGAATTACACACATTCACGTGTAAGCTGCTTTTTCACATGTGGATCCAAATTTCCACATGTGGAAACAAAACACTGCACATGAAATCACATCAACATTCACTTCTCCACGTGTGAGTTACACATTTTCACAAGTGAAACGTCCAGAAACCACATATGCCCTGAATGCTTCCCATGTCAAATTTGTAAAAAAAATCACGTGTCACAACAAATTTGCTTCTTCACATGTGAATTACACATTTTCAAACATTTGTACTTGAAATTTCCAAAATCCACAGTGACCTCCAATGTTTTAAGTGTCCAAAATGTACGATAAACCACATGTGCCTTCAAATGCTACACGTTAAACGTCCAAAATCCACATGTGCCTCTGAAGGCTGCACATGTGAAATGTGTCATATAGAAATTTGCTCCTTCACATGCAAAGTTCACATGTTTACACATTTTCACGGGAAACGTACAGAAGTCTCATGCACCTCACTCTTAAACCACGCGTCACATAAAGTTTGCTTCTTCATCTGTTTCTGCATTTTTATATTTTTTTCACGTCTGAAAACAAAACGTCCAAAAACAAACTGCCCCCCCGAAAAAGCTTCACATGTGAAACTTCTGAAATCCACATGTGCCTCTGAATCCTCTCCACAGTCTGAAGAGCGTCTGTACCCCTGAATGCTTCACATCACATGAGATTTGCTTCTTCACATGTTCATTTCACATTTCAACATGTGAAACATCCAAAACATGTGAAACAACATGCTTACCTCATCTGAAACTCATCACATGTGAATCCTGTGTCACGTGTTTTCCTCATTGGTCGTCGATATCACGAGAACAGAAGTGAAGCTGACGATCTGAGTAAACTTCAGTTTGTCTGTTAGTTTGTACGAGTCAGTCACTCTTAAAGTACTTACTCAGTGGTTTGGAAGTAATAGCGAAAACAAGTAATTACCTACCTCTCAAAATACATTTTTCAAAGGTGTGTGTGTGTGTGTGTGTGTGTGTGTGTGTGGGAGATGAGTGGAGTGTGTAATTACAGGGAAAACAAAGCGGTGCATCCTGATGCATTCTGAAGCAGACCTTGCTAACAACCCCCTTTGTTTTTTACGCATGAAATTATGCGCCCACCGGGGCGAATAATTAGAAATCAATTAAACTCCATATCACACATCCAACTAAATTACTCCAAACAGTTTTGCAGTATATTATCTAAGTGTACTCCCCGAAGGCTGTGATATTGAGAGGTTGAGAGAAGATTGCAAAAAAAATAATAAATGTCAAGTTCATTCATAAGTACCGAACAGGAAGTGAGGAAGTGATGACGCCTGTGTGACTGTGCATCGTCACTTGTATTGTTGAGAAATCTGGCCTGACTAAGTCTTGACCTTTAAATATATGAAGTGTTTTTCTGCTTTGGGCTCTGAGATAAACAGAAGATTGGGAAATACGAATGACACCACACCTAATAAGCACACACACACACACACACACACACACACACACGTAAGTATGAAATACTAGGAAAGATATGAAACAATGAGGCAAAGATCATCGTGACATTTTGGTGGTGGTCCAGATCATCACTACACAAGTGTGATTGTGCGAACAGATTCTGAGTCATATAAATGTCCGGTCGGTCCTGGAATAAACAGAACCGTCTTTCTACAGAACTCGCCTCTGTGTCGTACTCTCTTTCTCATACTGAAGTTTCAGTGAAATTAAAAAAATCCTTCTTAGGAAAAGTTTTTCAGCTGTGAAGCTTTTTAACAAAATCTGTGGCACTCAGGACAAAACAACTTCTAGACGTGACAGAACGATATTAATCCTCCAGAAGAACCAAAGTTTGGAAACTAGTGGAGATGTGAATCTCTGAAACCGACAGATTCTTCATTCTGGTAATAAAAAAAACTAAAAAAAACTTCCTGTTATTGTTTGATGACTGTCAACATTCAGCAACAACTACTGAAATAAAAACATGTTGCCATGTTTCCTCAGGGTTTCCTGGATGTTCGGGACAAATTTCAACCCAATCCAGTGAAAAATAAATAATTGTTGAGGTTGAGAAGACACAAACACAGAATCACTGAAATGCTGAAATGTAGCTCAGAGGGCCAAACTTCAAAAATCATAACTTAAAAAGTATTTGAGTACCGCTGTAGGATTTTTTTTAAGGTTTTAATAGAAGTTTCAACGTGATCTTCCCTGACATGAACCGGGAGGCCCGAGGTGAGTTGGCCCAGCTCAAACTGAGGGGGCTCATCCACCCTTAAACCCACTGGTGGAAACATGGACCTGAGAAGAACCTGAACCGGACCAAAACAAAGTCAGAAAAACCAGGTCATAGACACGTGTCCTGTAGAACGCAGCGTGAAGTCTCAGCTTCAGATGATTATAAACTAATGAAAACATAATGATGAATAGTAAAATCTGTTCCTGCTAACAGATCCCTTTAAATCTGTCCCACTGGACCTGGAGAGAAGACGTCCCTCAGAACCTTGTCCATTGCGGGTTTCACAGCCTAACTATTATTTAATTCATCCAGTTGGTATCGAGCCCAGTTTTTCTCCTGCGCAGACGACTTCAACACAACATGTTCAACCCGAACAATAAAAGCTTTGTCTCGCTGCAAACAAACCGACAGAACTTCTTTTTATCTTTCCTCTCGCTGTTTGTTCTCCTCTCCCACCCACTCACCTGCTCACATCCTGAGACGGAGCGTATTTGTGACTGATCAAAGACCGACGGTGACGCTTCATGAAAGAGAGAGGGAGGAAAAAAAAGAGGAGATAATTTACAAAGAGAAAGATTTATCAGGTGGCAGCCTGAGATCAGGACGTCTGAACTCAAGAACAGAGCTCATGTTATGTTAACGTGTCTCCATGTTGGTGCCAGTCAAGCACACGTGTGTCATACATGTGTGTGTGTGTGTGTGTGTGTGTGTGTGTGTGTGTGTGTATGTGTGTGTGTGTGTGTGTGTGTGTGTTGGCATGTCCTGATATGAATAATGAATAATGTGTGTTTGGTTTTCTTCGTTTCAACCCTGAAATTAAACAACAGCTGCTGGATAGAAATGCAAATGTGTCTGCATCTTTTATCTGACTGAGTGAGAGGGTCGTCCTCGCAGGCTTCCTTCCTCGCTCCTTGAGATTTCTCCTGTAATGGTTATTTCTGCGAGCGGAGCAGAGGAGTGCTCATTCACTGGAGTTCATAATGGCCTCTTCTCTAGCCATGCAGAGTAGAATGGCTTTTTGGGGGATTGCTTACTCTCTCTGCCCAGACGTCCGCATTGAACTCTCTTCGCCTCCGACGTCTTTGGGAGCCTGTTTGGCGTCGGCTGACACCGTTCAGATGCAGACGCTGAGTGCATCCTTACATTACATACGAGGGTTTTATCTTTACCTCATGTGAGCTACAGTGAATGTAAAATAATAAAGATATGATATGAAAGATCTCTGCATTAAAATGTATAAAAACGACTGGGCATTTGTGGAGAAATCCACGAGGTAAGTTCGAGGTAGTGGTGAGTTTCATTTGGTCGTCTGGAGAGAGTCAGAGAGCGAAGAAGAACGAGGCTCAACATGACGTGAAGAAAAACGTCACCTCGTCTGAGAACATTTGTGCGTCAGCTGGTCGTTGTTTAAAGGTGCGTTCAGAACCACAGAGGGACATTTCAACAGTGGGATCATTTGTGTTTATTCACCACACAACAGCCAGATGACGTCACGGCACATTAGCCGTAAGCTACGAGCAACAGCACAAACTGAGTCTGTGTGTTTGAGCTCAGGTCGACTCTGACTGAACTCAGCACTCAGCGGAGACTCTGGTCCTCTCTCCTCTCGCTGATCAGAGCCCTGAGATCCCAAATTGATTTGAAAAGACATAATTTACGCTCTTGATGCTCGGCTGAGCTCGTTCACCCAGTTCAGACGGGATCCATGCTAACGCTGTTAGCTTTGCAGCTACAGTGGAGATTTCAGCTTTGAACAGGTTGTTAATAACAGCTTGTCAAATCTGTCTGGGATCTCGGGGCTTCAGGAGACCTAGATTAGGCTGGACGAGCTGTATGCAGACATTTTATCTTTTTCTCTTTCTTTTTCTGGTTGTTTTTTTGTTTTGTTCAGCAGAATGCTGCAACTCTGTTTTACTGTGAAGCTCCAGAAATGTTTTGTGGACTTCACCTGACTTTCCATCAGCATGGAGGGAGGAGATAAAATGGCTCCACACAGCTCATCCAGTGAAAGTGTCTCCAGAAGCACCGAAATCCCAAATTGATTGGAAAGGTGTTATTTACACCCTCGATGTGCGGTCGAGCTTGTGCACCCGCTAAGGCTTTTAGCTTCGCAGCTACAGTGAAGATTTCGCTTCTGCAACTCTGTTTCACTGTGAAGCTCCAGAAATGTTTTGTGGACGACGAGACTTCACCTGACTTTACGTCAGCATGGAGGGAGGAGATGATGTCTGGATTGAGATTTTTGGGTGAACTGTTCCTTTAAAGACAGCCTCTGGGTGGTTTCATTCATGTTGGCAGTGTGGTCCTCCAGCTGTTCCCTGCAGATCCTCAGTAAACTTCTTCCTCAGGAGCCTCGTTTGATTTCACTGCTGCTTTGTTCTCCTGCATCACTGCTGGACTGAATCACACGGACCTGCTCACATGATGCATGTGTATCTGTAGGATATCAGCCTATTGATTTCAGTCTGCCTGTTACTCCCTCCCCTCCTCCCTCCCCCTCCTCCTCCTCCCTCCTCCTCCCCCCCCATCGCACTCACGCTTCCCACCTCCCCTCAGCCTCTCTCGTCTTCCTCGGACTGCAGCAGAAGAGAAAACCCGCTGCTGCATCGAAGAAGACAAGAAGGCAGAGAAGCTGAGCGCGATGCCTCCTCTCCCCGCTGCTGCTGCCGCCGCCGCCGCTGCGTAAAGACGCCAGGACGCTCCTGAGCTCGGTGCGATGCCTCCGGTCCTCTGCAGCCTGTGAGTATCTCCTCTGCTTTCTCCTTCTCCTGTAGATGTGCCAAACTGTAACTTCACCTCCTCTGTAGTGAGGCAGATCTCATCTTCTCCACCCGCCTGTGTGGCTCGTTTCACATGCACAGATGGAGATATAAGACGCGTCGGATGCAGCAGGTGATTTAAAAACGCTCCTCTTCTGCTGACGGCGGTGAAACATGATGAATCAGCGCGTCTGTGCGCGTGATTGAGGGAAAAGTTGAGGAACTTTTTTAAGAGTTATCCTGCAGGAGAGTGATGAGGTGTGACTGCAGGAAGAAAATCACGCCTGATTCATTTAATTCATCCTTAAAGTTTATTTTTGAATGAAATGCATCAAAAAGGCACAATTTAAAGGTGCAGTATGTAAGATTTGGCCACCTGTCAAATTCATACCCGCACCAGCAGGGGGCAGCATTTCACCAGAGTAACCGCTAACTGCAGCTGCTGTTGGCTAGTTAGCTCATTTCAACCCCCCAGGATGAGTGCCAGACTTTGGAGCCAGTGCTCGTAGTGGCCAAACGGTGTCATTACATCGTCACGTGATGCACCGTGGCCCCAAAACACGTAGCTAAGCGTCACAACCTTCGCGAAATAACTTGTTTCACTGTCAGAATTTGGTCATTCGGTCCAATAAAGTCTAGAAGAGCCGCAAGATTAAATTATTTTATCTTTATTCAAGTTAACCGGACGCTAAACTCGGTCTCTAATGAGCTAGCTCTACACGGAAGTCGTGCCATTTTGCCTTTAAAACACCACTGAGCAGCTTTCATAGGAATGACCGGGGCTCCGCCTCCAACGCCGTGTCCAGATGTAATGTAACGTCCTTGGTTCAACCCCCCAGGTAGAGCACCAAACTAGAAAATTTAAGTCTCACGTAGGCTCAACGGCTGATCGTTTCTTTGGCATATATCGTAACATCAGTGTAAATGTGATGCACAACGGTCACGAAGCCTTGCTGAAGTCTGACAACACAGAAAAACAGCCGTTCAAATGATAATGTTTGAATTTAAGTTGATTTAGTATTAAAAACAACACATCTAGCTCACTCGCCGGTGTAGAAGAACCACATGATTATATTAAACCAGACGTTAGCCGGTTTGGTCGACAGAAGTCTCTACAGCGCAACACCGAAGATCAGGGTGTCTTTAAACCCACAAAGTGGAGCCTCCAACGCTGTGTCCATGGGTCAGTTAGCCGTGCAGTTAGCGGTCAGTGGTGTTAACACAGCTAGCACAGGAGCTTCGGACCAGGACAGGCTGTGGCTAGCTGGTTAGCATGCTGACTTCAGTAGATACTTCTGCAACACAACACACAGATGTCAAACTGTTTCTGTTTGTAATTGAATGTTTTCAGCTAAAAGTCTCACATATTGCAGCATTAACCATAAAATGTAACGACTTCTCAGATCTTACACGTGTGTGTGTGTGTGTGTGATGGTGACGTGCACACTCGTGAGATGAGTTACACGCACGACGGAGGAAACCCCGAGCTTTCCCGTCCGCTGAGCGTGCACATGCAGGCGGAGTGACTCTGCAGTGAGCCTCACACACACACACACACACACACACACACACACACACACAGGAGAGAGAGAGAGAGCAGATCCATCCATTCCTCAGGATTTAATGCTCGGTGCAGTGCAGGGGAGAGTCATCTAACTGTACCGTGCAGGGCTGCGCAGGGACGATTGATTCCCAGGCAGCAGGACGGCCCGAAATCTAATTATGGGACGCGACTTGCGTCAAAAAGACTCGGCGGTGATTGATGCTCCTTCCTGTACGTGGTCTGTGGGCCGGGCTCAGCCGGTTGCAGGCTGCAGTGTAGTGAGCGCTGCGTGTGGAACAAAGAGGAGGAAAGTGACTGATGAGTTTTGCATAAAGCTGCACGGCCACGCTGAACGGGAAGTTTGATTGGCTCAAACATGTAGAAATTCTGAGCAGGTGTTTGTGTCTCAGACTGGAGGAAAAAAAAAATCACTTTGAATAGATGTTTGTCAAACACCCAAGTCAGTAAATGAATGTTTGCTTTAGGCCTGGATATACCTCAGTGTTTGCTTTAGCTCTGCGGATGACAATCCAGGCGTCCATTCAGTCCGTTTAACCGTCTTCTATTGTGAGTTATCTCGGCTTCATCTGCCTCTGATAGGAAACTAAACAGAAAGGAGGGTTTGGCTCGCAGGGGTCTGCGCCACATGTCAGGATGAGGGCCGGGGCAGAAGGCCAGGAAGCAATCTGTCAGCCAATCGCTCGCCTGGAAAGAGGTTAACATGGTGGAGCCAATCAAAAATGTGCAACCACACCGAGAGAAGAGGACGCACGGATCGAGCTTTATGATCCCTGAAGTGTCGACTGAGGAGGAGTCAGGTGTCAGTTTATAAGTAACAGAAAGAGTTAAAGGAAATTTAAAGGAATAGTTCAACATTTGGAGAATTCTTACTAATAGTCACTGTGAAGCTGTTTCTCCTGATGATGTTGACGTGCTCAGATTGTGTTTATTTCGTCATTTCCCTGGATTTTTGTGCTTCTTCAGTGGTTGAGTAGACGTCATAGTGAAATAGTTTCATTATTCGTCTGCTTTACGTGTGTTCTCATCATTTTATCTAACAAAGTCGGGCCTACTTTATGCACTCCCCTTCAAAATCATTGCCGTAATTCTTTCCAAAAAGAGCTAATATATGTATATTTTTTCATATCGCAGAATATGGTGTTAATATCGTGCGGTTCTAGACTCGATGCGTTCTCCGCGGAGCAGAGCGGAGAGCTGCTTCTGGGACACAGCTAAAACGTGCCGTGGTGATCCTGGTGGAACCACGAGCATCGTCTAAAATGACCATGTAAAGGCCAGAAGGTGACGCATACGGTGGATAATATCTGTAGGTTAGTGTGTGTTCAGATAAAAATGCAAGGCGACATTTAACAGCAGCACATTTGTATATAAAGTCTACGAAAAGACACTGTTAGTTGCTTCATTTTGAGCAAAAAATGTGCACTTATTCCCAAGCTTTATGCGTCTGCTTCATAAATGTTGACATGAGACATAACTGGGGTTTCTATGTAATGTAGTGCAAGCAAACTGAAATGAAAAAAGCTAATTAGCTTGTACAGTTTACAGTTGGACAAACAGTCCAGCAGTCACATTTATGTGAATGACGCATGTTTGCTTCGCTCTCTGTTCGACCGCACCTGTAGAGGTGTCGGTCAGTGAATTTTGTTACCTAGGCCTCTTTACACCTTATGCTAAGCTAACTTAACCATGAGCATATCTACTGTACAGACATGAGAATGATCTTCTGATATAACTGTTGGCAAGAAAGTGAATTAAATAATCATCAAAGTAAAAAAAAAAGTCGGTCTGACAAAAAACAAAACTAAGAAAAGACACAAAGAAGGCAGACACACACACACATGCACGCACACACACACACACACACACACACACACACTTTCCATCAAATTGTGGTTTGGGCATCCACACAGGGACCCCCGCAGCAGCTGGCCAAACTCCAGCAGTCGGTAAACCCCCACAGCCATCATTATATACGAGCAATCAGGCAGCAGAGTGTGTGTGTGTGTGTGTGTGTGTGTGTGTGTGTGTGTGTGTGTGTGTGTGTGCTGCACATCAGGAGGAGAACCCAGATCGAGTGCTGTGTTGTTGGATGGTTCCCTCTGCAGCAGTGAATATACGACGTTGTGTGTTTCAGCGTGTCGGCGCTCTGAGCAGGATGCTGCTGTATGATGTCGTGTGTGTTCATCACTTTAATCTGAAGCTCCTCCACACTGCTGCTCCCCCGACAGCCGCGCTACTTCAGCCACCTCTCGAGGCTGCGGGTTTGAAAGTGCTCGTTCATCAGCCTGGTTTTGGGAGAAGCAGAGGACTTGTTTCTAAGAGAGTGTAGATGTTCGGGAGTCAAAACTTGTAACTTTAGTCGAGGTAACAACGAGTTTCATTTGGTCGCCTGTCGCTGTGACTTCTGGGAGAGAGTCAGAGAGGAAGGAGGTCAGACTGAACGTAACGTGAATAAAAGTTTAAAGGTGCAGTATGTAAGAAGCGTGAGAGGAGCGAGAGGTCGGGTGTGAGTCAGCACCTGAATCCAGAGGCTGGTACTGTATGTGGGACTGTCCTCTTGTGGTACTGGAGGGGCTGGGGCTAGGTGGTTGGCATGCTAACTTCAGTTGATGCCTCTGCAAGATAATACATCGACGTTTTTCAACATAACGTGATGTAACTTATTTATTTATTTCTTCACATGCTGTTTATAATTTTTGATTCGTACATGTTGTGCCTTTAAAACATTACCTCATCTACTAACTGTTAGATTGTCACCAGCAGTGTTCGTTGTTTATTGTTTTGTTTTGATTGAGACCCCTTGTGGCAGAAATAACGTACCGTGCCTTTAAATGAATAAGGAAGCTACGTGTTTCATGCAGAGCTGAAGTCGTTCTCAACATGTTGTCGACTAGTTTCACTGTTTTTGGAAAGGGCATTTGCTGGATTACAGTACATGTACCTTATTTGCAAAATAAGTGTTGGTGAAGTGTGAACTTTGTAGAGCTCTCCGAGTTCTGATAAGTCGTTGGTGAAGATGATCTGCAGCAGCTGTTGTAACCTTTATTATTCTTTATTCTTTACGAGCTCCCCGCCAGCATCCACAGAGCGGTTGCAGCATAAAGATCAGATAACAAACTTTGATTGTCTTTTGTATTTCACTGTTTCCAGTATTAATCAAAATCACAAACTCAAACTCAATCAGCACCATCCTCAGTCTTCCACAGAAAGCTGGTTGAAGCCCTACAGCTGATCGATTTCTCTTTCAGGGTGAAACTCGTATCACAATAAGCTTTGTGATTTGTGATTCCTGCGCTATTTCTGTCGAAGTCCTCACTCGCGTAGCATCTGCTGAGCTTGACGTGTAGTTTTACTCACACGATGTGCATTAACAAATGCTCACTGCAGCCATCTGTGGGCGCCGCAGAAAGCCTGTAGGGCTCTGCGCACACACACCACGTGCATTTACATATCGTCGATCAGTGTGTCGCATGCAGAGCGGGATCTTAAACTGTTGAAATGGCCGTTACCGTACTAAAAGAAGTGTTTTGGATTGCAACGATGTCCTGCAGAAAACATTTACTCCATTTCACCCTGCACAGTTCGTCTTCCAGGGTCCCAGAGCACGCACCTGCAGAGTGCACGAGTGTGTGCATCTACTGTATGTGTGTGTGTGTGTGTGTGTGTGTGTGAGAGTGTGTGTGTGTGTATTTGAGTGATTAATGAATGTAGCTGGATGGCGTCAGCGGGCCATGACAGCACGACTGCGAGGAAATCATTTCTTCTCTCTCCGTGGACTGCTGATTCAGAGCTCGCAGGAATTTTTTTTTGCTGATTGCTAAAATCACATCATACGGGCGCCGTTATAATAACCCCAATCACAGCATCACAGCGAGGGCGAGGGGAGGCGCCATCAAAGAGGAAATAAAAGACGGCCATAAACGATATCAGCTTCCTGTTTACGGGAGGAAAAAAGGCAAAGGTTGTGGGTTGAAATGCCATTCCTTCCTGTTTATCCATATGCATCCCTTTAATAGCTGTATATATGTGTGAAATTGTCACATAGGTCGCCTCAGAAGGGGACCGGACATTTGGACTGGACTTTAAAGAATTATCTCTGCAGCTCAAAAGGCACGGAAAGGTTTCTAAATGTCAACATTAATGACCATTTGCATGAGGAGCAGAACAGTGAGCCTGTCATGAATAATGAAATGTCAACATAAGAGGGATTTCTCTCGTGTTCTGCGTCGCCATCAAGACCATGACTTTGAGATTCTTGGATGAGAGAGAGGAGATGATGGGAGGAGGGGGGGGATTGTCAGTCATGAAGGGGAAACCACAGATCAGCATGGAGGAGGTGAGTCTACAGCAGGATTACACACAGACCTGCCAGCCTGTTACGCATCATTATTCATTTTGCCTCGATTATAAAAAAGTTCTCTCGGTGTTGCAGTGCGGCGGCTTGATTGGCTATTTTCTTCCCGGCCATTTGGTGCAGAAACCCTCCGAGCATATCATGAGGTTTATCACAGAGTTCGACCTTTAGTCTCACACGTCAGGCGCTCAGTCGGAGGAGCTCCGTCACTGGAAATGAGTTTGGGGGAAGTTTGCAAAGAGGACTGTGGTTAGGTGCTCTGTAAATCTGTTTTCAGCAATAAAGAAAGGACGTCTGAAGCTTTTACTGCCATTTTTAATGATATGATATGCAGTAGAATGTCTAGAAATGACTAAACCTTTGCTATATATTTTTGTTGAGTTGTGACTTTAAAACACCTCGTCTGTGAACATTTGTGTCTGAGTCACATCGGATAGATTTTTGTCAGCAGTGGTGGTTGTTTAATGGTGAATTCACCGCCAGTAAAGCGAGTTTGATCGCGGTATCATTTGTGTTTATTTGCCCCAAACAGTCGGATACTTTACTGTAAATTAGCCGTAAACTAGTGTCTGTGTGTTTGAATTCAGGTCAACCTCTGAGTGAAGTCAGCACTCAGCAGAGACTCTGGTTTCTCTGTAACGTTACGTTCATGAAGTAAAGTACATTTCCCCTCCAGCTCCAGTCAGCAGTCAACATTACAGAACAGAAACACCCGACGATGGACGGTCACCTCCGGATCACTGCTGCAGTCAGGCTGATAAACAGTTAATCTCTGAGCTCTCCTCCCATCAGAGCAGAATCTGATGAGACTCCAGGTGTTTGTTCCTCCAGAAGGTCTGGATCTACACCTGGCTTCCTCCTCCAGATTTTCAGAGAACTATTCATCTTTGCAGCTGACGCTTTGTCAAGAAAGCAGTGAAGCATGTTAAGTCATTTACTACTGTTCTGTCTCCAGTTAGCACAGTGTCACATATTGATCACTGACAGGTGATGAAACAAAGTTAGATGAACATCAGCACTTATCTTAATGACTTAAAAACTTGTACAACTGCTCACGTTTTTTCCTCCGTGCGCCAACCAAACTGACCGGCTTCATTGTGGGAGCTGCTGCAGTGTGAATCCTGATAACGACACGTCTTTTTATTTCTCACCCTGAAGCTCCAGGATGGTGAGATTGTTCTCGTTGGCCTGGTGTTTAGATGCATCCGTGACCAGAGGGAGTCGGCGTCTCATCATCTGGCCGAGCACAAACTTAGTTAGAACACATTTCTCACTTCATTTCATTGCTGCATTGCACCAAAATCTGTTGGGCTGCTTTTACGTCGCCGTGGAGTCCTCGACGCTTACGTTCAAATGACAGATCCAAACTGATGTTTTATCTAATCCTGCAGAGCAAAGGTGAGCAGGAACACCATACATCAACCTGCCACGCTGCGCTCAGGCACTTAACCCAGTCTCAACACTTCAGTGTGCACTCTCCACTCCAGGGACTGCAGATACAAATAGAGTAGCATGTTACGCCTGATGTTGAGGAGATGGATTTTTTTAAATGAGCTAATAGACTACAGAGACTACACGGCGGCATTGTATCATCTTACCACCCCTGACATTAGGCCTGCTGTAGACACACCACACACATCTGTGCTGAACGTGTCGATCATCTTTCTATGAATCATTTCGCAGATGATATCATCGCAGTTTCAGCTTGTCTTCTGTTTGAGTCAGTGTTTTTGATGAGCAGATGCTGACAATAACGGCTCCGATCCCTGATACAAGTTCCTTTAAGGTCCATAATAATTCATGTTAAACCACCTTTTTGTGATTTTTGGGCTTTTTAAATTTACATTACTGAAATATTACTCCACTACAAGTAAAAGTTCTGATGTTAAAACAATACTTAATGCATCATCAATTGCAGGCGTTCAGTCGAAGAGGTTTTCCATTTCTCCAAATCTTCAGTTTACAAAGTAGATTACATGGTGTAAAGTATAAGTACAAGTTAAATTACGGACTCATAAAAGTACAAGTACCCAAATAAATGACGTAATTACAGTAATCTGAGTAGGTGTAATTAGTTACTTCCACCCTGCAATTAAGACATAATAATATGTGAAATCAGAAATGTAGATTTTTTTTTGTAGCCACGTCTTCACAGTTTCCACAGCAAGTGTTGTGTTTAAGCAAAAAGAAATGTCTGGGACTTAAAGATGCAAAAAGCGATTCAGTATAACGACGAGTGTCATTCGCAGGTCGCCCAAATACCGACGCCGGTCACCAACCCAACGCATCAGCATCTGATGACTTGGGTTGATACTGTGATCGTCGACCAGCAGCCGGAGGATTAGATAATATAGATGATCCTGTCCATTCATGTTTGCCTTTAATAATAGAGGCAACAGAGGATATTAGATCAGAGTTTAACTATAAAAATGCTTCTTCACATGTTGCAGTACATTTGTGTTTGTTCCTTTATAATTGTCCCGTCAGTAAAAGTGCAGCTGAGGGGCTTTGCAGTGTGATGTGAGGGTCCAGAGCTGGTTTCTCCTGCAGCCATGTTCGGTCCTGCTGACTGCCGGCCGGCTGCAGTGTGGCAGACCTGACGGCTCGGACCTGATGTGTTGACAGGTCGTCTGAGAGGCCACACGAGTGTCACAGTAGAGAGAGCCTCGAGGGGAGTCAGTCATACATGCTGACATGTATTCCCAGCCTCCAGACATGACCCACGAATTCAGTGAGCTCTGACGGGAAACATGGTGGCAAACAGCCACATTTCTGATAATATCTGAAAGAATAATACAAACGAAGACATGATGTCGGCTATGAATTATATATTTCAGTTTAACGTTGCACTGAATCTTTAAGATATTCTGTTGTGCCACATTCACCCGACGAAAATAACTTGAAATTTGCATTTTCAGTGTGAACATCACAATTTCACATGTGATTTAAGTGAACTAAAATTTTAACATCAAGTCCAGCATTAAATAAATCATTCTGTGATCAGAAGAAGCTGCAGCAGTAAAGTGCTCTCTGCTTGCATGCAATGATTGATGTTACTGCAGATGTCTGCAATTTAAATAAATATCGGTAGGTCGCCATTTAGAAAATTAACGTCATAAGTTAGAAGAGCATATTGATACCGCTTTCATGTGTGTGCATTAACTATGTAGCCAGTGAGCTTAGCTTAACATTAAGAAAGAGGAAACTGCTTCCCTGCTCTGTCCGATGAAAAAAATAATCACCTGAAAGATCAATGATTATAAACATGTTATATGTCTTTATGAAAAATGTCAACTTGTGGTTTTACAGAAGGAAGAACAAGCTAATTAAACGACTGATAGATGATATTGCGCTGTGTAATAGTTGTAATGTGGTCTGATGGTAAACCTGGATCGGATGTCTTCTGTCCGAGTGTCCCTGATGATGTTGCAGCAGTAACGTCCTGTGTGGCTGAGAGAGGAGGCGGAGATGAACTGATGCATTTGATCACCTTTTGCAGGCCGCTGCAGTCAGAGACCATGAAGTGCACTGAAGGTTGAGGGGGTCGCTCAGACTTTTTCGTGCTGCTGTTTTTTTCAGCACAATGCAGAGATGTTAGAAGACCTGAGGGGTCATCAGTGATGTGCAGCTCCTGACTGTGGTCCTGTTAATGAGTACAGTAATGAAGACAACCGACTAAAGTCTCCACACCAAGCTTCAAGGTGGCTCCATGATTAGACCTGCTGCTGTCATTGTCATCAGCAAATCAATAACGAGAGAAAGAGCACATCAGTGGACTGAGTACAAATCACTGGAGGACTCCACTTCTCAGTGTTTGTGCCACAGTCCTGGAAAAACTCCAGAAATACTTGGAGTGGAGACGACATGAGTTGTAATTAAATGGAGTTGTGTTCCTGGACTGCAGTTGTTAGTTTGCAAGCTTGGCTGACAGCTAACAGACTGATCACCACTACAGTACGTGAGATTTTTCAAAATCAATTACATTTGTTTGGACTTATTTTGAATCTAATTGGCTCATTGGCTCATTAAAGTAGATGTTTTTTCTCTCTGTATTAAATCAAAACAAGATGAGGCACATGGAGTTCAGCCAGACTGCAGCAGAGTGTTTGATAGCTTTGATGTTGTACTGGATCCACTTTTCAAATTTTAACAAGGTAACAAGGCATTTTATTTATCATTATGTGACAGTATGGCAGAACGAAATGAGAGATTGTTGATCCTTCATGCTGCGCAAAGACTAAACATACTTTATATACAGTTATTTATATAGGAGACAGGTCTGTGTAAAGATGTGGTGGAGACAGGTCAGTGTAAAGATGTGGTGGAGACAGGTCCCTGTAAAGATGTGGTGGAGACAGGTCTCTGTAAAGATGTGGTGGAGACAGGTCAGTGTAAAGATGTGGTGGAGACAGGTCTGTGTAAAGATGTGGTGGAGACAGGTCAGTGTAAAGATGTGGTGGAGACAGGTCTGTGTAAAGATGTGGTGGAGACAGGTCTCTGTAAAGATGTGATGGAGACAGGTCTCTGTAAAGACGTTGTGGAGACAGGTCTCTGTAAAGATGTGGTGGAGACAGGTCTCTGTAAATATGTGGTGGAGACATGCTTTTTGAAAATGATAAGACATATTTGTGGTTGTGCTACAAATATTGGGCAGTTATTTCTCGTTGGACATGATACAAATATTTGTGTTTTTCATATTATAATCAAACGATCACAGACTGAGATCATGAGATAATTTCCAGCTTGGAAATACTCGATGAGTTTTCACAGTTTGTTCTCACTGAATCATTTTCTTTTATTTCCTTCCTGGTTCAGCATTTCCACCTCATTAGCAGATAACAGTTTGTTGTTCAGCTTCAGTTCGGCCGTCTCAGTGTCAAAATGTTCTTTTGAAGTTATTTTCATTGTGCCAGGAGACGCTGCAGTCAAATGTTTGTGACAGGCAGCTTTTCATCAAACTGAACCTGCTTCTCTCTCTGTGTCTCTGCAGGCTGATGGTCCCTGCTGAGCTCTGACAAACGGAGGATCCTTCCAATTTAAGATCAACTGTCTCCATTTCAGCACTGGGCTGCTCCCATCCAATGGAATTAGACATCATTACTTAATCATTAGTTTCCTGGCAGCTGACTGGCTTTCAGCACTGATAAACTGCCTTTAGTCTCGCCCTGTCTGGGAATAGAAGACAGAAAGAAAAAGGTAGCTTAGATTTGTAGCACCTGGTGGATTTAAAGCTCAGGAGAGTTGAATTAAAAGACTTTCAGTGCCAGCTCTCCGCGTGCCAAGATGGATGAAGCACATAACAACAGGACTTCCTTGGTTAAAGGTGCCAAGGACATCGCTAAAGAAGCCAAGAGGCACGCTTCCAAAAATTTGAGCAAAGCCGTTGATCGAGCCTCAGATGAATACTCAACTCATCGCAGCTACAACCGCTTCCAGAACGAGGATGAAGAAGAGGACAACTACAACACCTACGCTCAGCAGGACGGTCGCTACGCTGACAACGCGGCCAACGACGAGGACGGGGCCTCCAGCGACGCCACCGAGGGCCACGACGATGAAGATGAGATCTACGAGGGGGAGTACCAAGGCGTGCCCGCCTACAATGACGGGAAGCAGCGGGACGGTCAGGTGGCTCTGGGCCAGCCGGTTTCTGACAGCCTCAAGAGCCAGAAGGAGCTGGAGAATGAGAGACTGGCGGACGAGGAGGAGCTCGCCCAGCAGTACGAGCTGATCATGCAGGAGTGCGGCCACGGGAGATTCCAGTGGCAGCTGTTCTTCGTGCTCGGGCTGGCGCTCATGTCAGACGGCGTGGAGGTGTTCGTGGTGGGTTTTGTCCTGCCCAGCGCTGAGACAGACATGTGTGTCCCCAACTCTGGTGCCGGATGGCTCGGTAAGGCTTTTCATGATACTGGATTAAGTTTTTAAGTATCCACACATTTCTGAGTTGTTTGTATTGTGACATAGACGCATTATAATCACTGCTGCATCTCACCTGTTGGTGCTTAACACCCTGTCTGGTCCACAGTGGTTGAACATCCGACCAGGCTGCAGTGTTGGTTTTGGTTGCAGGTGCAACAAACAACAAAAACAATCAAGTTTTCAGGCTTTAAGAAACCTCTGGCCTGAAAGCCTCAAATTTACAACAAACAGTGCTAGTCTTCAGTGATTAAAAGATATACTATGAAACATTTCAGCAAATGACTAGAACTTTTTTAATATATTTTGTTGACTCGAGTACATCTTCCCGAATGTTTCCCACAATGTTCAAACGAGAGAAATCATAATTTTACTCAAGGTAGCGGTGCGTTTCAATCGGTCGCTCGTCGCCCTAACTTTCATGGAAACATCAGATGATACTTCACAGATGGAGGAAGCAAGTCAGCGATCGTGACGTGAATAAAACTACAACTCCCATGATTCCACAGCGTCATCAAGCAAAATCTCTGTGATGTCACCTTGATTGAGAGAGCCCTACAGTTGATTTCCATTTCCAAAACCACCAGCCGTGGTAACATCTCGCGTCCATGGCCCATCACGACCTCCTTCTCTCCCTAAAATGAACCTTTGTTGAGAGATTCAACTCGTGTCTGTGCAGGAAACCAGAGAGGAAGACGTTCTAGTTTAGTTTCTCTCCAGTGTCCCCGTTCCTACGTTCACACTTGCTGTGTTTCTAAGTTTCATCGTGTTCGCTTTCAGATGTTTCAGGAGTCGTGTTAAGTTCCTGCTGGTGAAACATTTCCTGATTGTGCTGCTTCACAATAAAAGCTTTGAAATAACAAAATAAGGCACTTTTATTGTGAAGAATTGAAGATGTTTGCCAAGGATTTAATTGAGCTTCTTTGGCGTTGTTATCTGAACCTGCTGCAGGGAGGACGAGCGTTTACAGCCGCTCCTCATCGAGCACATCATCGGTTAAAGACACACCTTCAAGCAGGTAGCCCTGTCACACAGTCAAGACCCTGACTATCTTGTTGGTGAAAATGGATTCTGATCAGTGAAAGTAAAATACATGAGGTGACAGATTGGTTGAAGCTTCCCTGCTAGCCACCAGCTAATGTGTTGTTTGTGACATGCAGAGTCGCGGCGGGCGACGCTGTAATCTCTCTGCGTTCAGAGCTCGCCAGCGGGTTGTCATGGCACCAGGTATTTGGATACATGAGTAGGAGGCGTGTTAAGCTCGGTGGATCTCTCTCCCACGCCAGGGAGAAGTTGTGTGTTTGTGTGCCACTAATCCGTCGGTGTGGTTCGGCTTCATTATTTCTCTCGCTGATATCAAAAATAGCTGCACAGCACTGACCTTTTTTCTCACCGTACTGTCCGTGATTAGTGTTGAATTAAAGCATCGGTGACTCCCCCGTACAGACTAAAAGAAGAAAAACCCTTTTACAACACGACTGCGTGGTTTCATAACCAAACAGACGCTCACCTCGTTTGTTTTGGGGAGCAGGACGGTTTATTACTCACCCAGATTTCACCTGTTTTCTGACTCATCGCTCAGTGGGAGACGGGAGGCAGAGAACAGAAACTATGAGTCATTTTTTACCGACTCGCTCACACACCGCATAAATAAAGGATGTGTGTGGACGCTCACTTGTGGACGTACCTGGAAGAATAGACCCGGCACAATGGGACTGATTGCTGTTTCCACCACAGTTTCCCTGCGAAGGTTGACGAGGCCGGCGAGAGCCTCTTCACTGGAGATCTGGCTGGACTGCAAACAAGAGGGAGAAATGATGCAGAGGTCGTGTTTTCTGCACAATCCTCATGAGCATGAGCATTCATTCTTACAGTTTAGGAACACAGATCTAGCTCTGTGAAATAACATCATATAAACGCGTTATAACAGCCAGCAGACTGTGCAGATTAGGTTTATTTTGCCCGGATCATGTTCAGTTTATTACATCAACCACTGACACAAAAATAGATATTGATCAGGTGAAAGGGGTTTTTCCAGCCGCGTGCACCTGAAGCCGTGTCAGCAGGTCGGCGCTCCTGCAGGGAAGTGTTATGTCGACTCGTTATGCACCAATTTAGACCTCTAAATATATCCGTCTTCACAGTTTTTTGGGACTTTTAAGTCGCACGCATTGCACTTCGGTCAAGCTGCAGGCGAGTAGGAGGACGCTGGCAGGATGTTGATGACTTCCTGTGATGACTGTAGCTGTTTCTGAACGTCTTCATTTATCAGCATCAAATATTTTCATTGGACTTTGTGTTTCTCTTTTTCTGATGACCATATCAAGAATGTTTAAAGGAACAGTCCAAATTGTGATGCTGATGTAAAGTCAGGCGAAGTGTCGTAGTCCACAGAACGTTTCTGGAGCTTCACAGTAAAACAGAGTTGCAGCGTTCTGCTAAACAACTGAAGCAGCTGGAGATGATTTAACACTTAATAAAAAACCAAAATAATCTTAATCCAAGTCACTGGAAGTCTCAAGATCCAAATTTGATTTGAAAAGATGTTATTTACACCCTCAGTGATCGGTTGAGCTCGTCAATCAGCGTCAGACACTTTTAGCTTCGCGGCTACAGTGAAGATTTCAGCCTTAAAAAAAAAGTGTAAATAACATCTTTTCAAATCAAACTGGGATCTCAGGGCTTTCTGGAGACTTGGATTATGTCGGACGAGCTGTATGGAGCTATTTTATGATTTTTTGGGTTGTTTTTTCCATTTTAAATCAAGTCTCCAGCTGCTTCAGTTGTTTAGCAGAATGCTGCAACGCTGTTTTACTGTGAAGCTCCAGAAACAAAACTCCACCTGACTTTCCATCGGCATGGAGGGACAAGATAATGACTGAACTTTCACATTTGGGTGAACTGTTCCTTTAAATTACGTCAATTAATTCATTGTTTTTTAGCAGCATATTCACTGATCATAAGTTAAAACAGACCCTAACATCTACCAGACATACTGTACGCTCATTCATTAGCGTGCATTAAAGCCTTTCCCTCCATAATCTCCTCCACACACTGTTCCCTCTTTTCCCTTTCATATAATACAAAAGGTGAGATCGTGTCCAGATACGAGATCCTCCAGGTTTTCGTCTCCCCGCTCTCGTCTGTCCTCTCCGTTACCCTCCTGCTGTAATCCCTCTCTTACACCCTCTCTGTGTCTCATAGCCATGCAGGCGATCTGAAGATATGTGCTGGAGTTAATCTCTGCAGCATTGTGCTTCACTGCAGTTTAGCCATGGTAGACTGGCTCACGTACCTCCCCAGAGAAAGAGAGGGGGGAGAGGGGGGAGCGCTGCCTTCATACACTTCCTATCAGAGCCCTCCCCCCCCGCTGCTCTCTTCTCTCCACCACATATGGCTTAAATTTGTCTGCGGGTGTTTTCCTGCACCACAGTTAGCATCTCGAGGAGGCGAAACGCGTCCTCGCTCACATGAAGCCGCAGGTGAACACCTCGAGCGTCAGCACGAGGGACTGCGTGGAGCAGCTCTGTGTTACTGATGCTCATCTTTTTAGCCTCGTGTGGCGCAGGTTACTTCACGTGTACGATCACAAACACGTTACTCAACACAATGAATAGGCTCTGCTGCAGGTGAGCTACTTAAAAAAAAGTCCAGGGACAACAACACTTGCTACCAGCTCTTCATTACCTGTCCTCGTCTCTTTTCTGCCTCACAGCAGAGCAGCGGTGCAGAATCTATTCATCCACCGTCCAGGCGGAGAGGACACAGTTCAGTGTGGACGTAAAAACCTGATTGAGTCGTCGTGTTTCTCGCAGGGTGGAGTATTGATTAGAGTCGGTGGCATGAACGAGGAGGTCTCTGTCGTGATCAGAAGTGAAAAGAAGAAGAAGAAGCATCTGGTGTTGTTTCTTCTTCTTCTAGGAGGTTTTTGTGAAGTGTTTTTATCGCCTATAGCACCAACGTCTTTTTCTTTTTGTGCCATTTCTAATGTTAGCATCCAAGTCGCTCGACAGTTAGGCTTAGACACAGTGCTGCTTTCTTGAATATAATTGAAGCTGTTTGTGACGTTTTGCAGCCAACACAGCTCGACCTCCCGAGTATAAAAATACCCTGATCTTCCGTGTTGTGCGGCCCAAAGAGCGTGTGCACTTAAGACTTCTGCCGACCGAGCCAGCTAAATTCAAGTTTAGCACCCGGCTAACTAGAATGGGGATAAAATATTTTAATCTTCTGGTTCTTCTAGACTTTCCAAATGTTATTGGACCAAATGGCTCAAATTTTGACAGAGAAAAGAGTCATTTTCATTTGTGTCGCTCAAACAAATGTATCAACTGTTGTACAGACGCTTCTTTCACAATGTAAGCTTATGGGAAAAAGTATTTTTAGGCCGCAGTGCATCATGGGACGATGTAGTAACACGGTTTGGCCGCTACAAAGCCTGGAGCTCTTCCTCGGGGGCTGGGCTGCTGCTCTGTGTCTGTTATGTCTTGATATCACGAGACAGTTTTTCGCCTCAACCAGAAAATATCATCACGTTTTAATATCGCGAGATCTCGTCGCACCCCTACTAACATCCTGATGATACTAACATCCTGATGATACTAACATCCTGATGATACTAACATCCTGATGATACTAACATCCTGATGTTACTAACATCCTGATGATACTAACATCCTGATGATAAGCGGCCATCATAACGACGACAGCGGGGACGATATCGTTGGGATCACTTTCAGAGTGATTTGACGAGCAATAGAAACACTGACAGCCAATCACAATCATCTGGATTCACAGGAACATCAATCAACTTGATTTTTGGGACATTTTTCTTCAGAATAATGTTACAGGAGTGATTTTAATGTTAGTTTCCAACTTGTTTTATGTAAGATAATTGACGGCATTTAACAAACACTTTTTAGACGGTCTACTTTAATAACTCTAAGTCTTGGATGTTTATGCAACCTATTAAATACTTAACGTATATAAGGCTGCAAACTACACATAAAAAAACTCACTTTTACCTGAAACATGCTGACAAACATCTCAGAAGTTTGTTTTGATGTCCTTTATAACGATCAGCAGGATAACTTGATGCCGACTCAGCCAAAAGCATGAATACAATTATTGTTCACGAGACGACAGCAGAGAACTGAAGAGTTTTGTAAAACATATCCCTCTGTGAGTTTCCCCTCTGTTTCTATGTGCAACATACAGCAATAACAGGTTATTATAGTCCACTTTCCTAAACTGCAGACAGCTTTAGTGCCGTTTACAGATCATTATAGTTCATCAGTGTGGACGCTCACAGCGTTATCTTCATATTTACGATTATAGTTAAAGTTCTCCGTGTGGACGGTCTGTAGATGTAAGATTTTTCACTGGATAAGTGAAATTTGACACTAGAGGAAAAGTCCAGAAGTCGGGGGATCAACAAAGTCCGTCTGAAAGTTGTTGAGATATTTTAGTCTGGACCGAGGCGGTGCTTTGAGCCACGCAGAAAAGTAAAATCATTTCTAAAGTTACTTAAATAGAAACTTCAATACAACTTGGATGTGTTTGTGTGAAGTTGAGCAAAAAGTTAGAAAGATTTGATTATATTAAAACCAAACCATGTGTGTCAGAGGAGAGACTCTTCTGATCTGTTGATGTGAGTGAAGAGCTTCTCTGGTTGAAACTCACCTGGACGACTCTGTGCTCCAGGTTTGTGTACTGAACATGTACAATAGATGAGGCAGGAGTACTTTGACTCAACTCACCAACAGCTCAGCAGGTGCTGATGTAATTAAAGCTGGAGGAGTGTGCTCTGCTCCTCGGGGTCTCCTCTCTCCTCCCTCCTCTCTCCTCCTGTCAGTCACGCTCGGCCCTCTGGGAATCCTCCTCATCTGTTGAAATCCTGAAGCTCTAACAAAATGTCCTGAACGTTCCCGCTGAGGAAATTAGCGCTTCGTTCCTACCGAGTGCTGTCTGGCTGCCTGTGCTCTCCTCTCATCCATGCCTGGACGCCGACTGCACGGCGGCGCTGGGAGAGAAAAAAACCCGAGCAGACGGGCGTCAAGAGAGAATTACACCTGCACAAAAGAGCTAATTACTAAAGAAGCAGAAAAAGAGGTGGCGTGCGTGGAGACCGATGGAGACGCCTGAAGAAGTTAGCTGAATAATCCCAGAGGATGCAGAGAGGAGCTGCACGCTGTACCGTCACAGAGAGCAGACGGTCTGCTGGGAGCTTCACAAGAAGATTAGCACCACAGCTCAGCTGGGCTCAGAGCAACTTCACTCAGATCTGCTACTGAAACTAAAGTCTGTCTGAGTCCAAACAGGACTCATCTCCATACACACCTCTCGCGGTGTCGGACCACAGAGACGGCTGAGGGTTAATGTGCTCAGAGTGAAAACAGTTTGACTTTTATTAAAACGTTTAAAAATCATGTGAATCTTTTTATAAACTGTCCTCGTCAGTCAGAGCCGGACTAAATATAACACATCATTCTGCCCGGCATGATGTCAGATGAACGTTTGCAGCTATTGAATGTAACTAAGTACATTTACTCTTACTTACTTTAACTCTGGACTCACTTGAGGAGCCAGAGCTGTTCAAGAAGTTTAGAGGCTGCTGAGCAAAACTATGCTTATTACCAGTAACAAACCAGTACTCAGGGATGGAATGTAACTAAGTACATTACTTAATTACTTAACTTTAGTAAACTTTTTGCACTTAAGTTCAGTAATTAAGTAAATTTCCATTTTCTGCTGCTTTAAACTTCCATTCGACGACGCTCTGGAGGAAAATGTTATACTTTTTTACTCCACTGTGTTTATTTAATAACTTATATTAAGTTACTAGTTACTTTGCAGATTACATGCTGCATCAGAGCCAAAGTAGAACATTTCTAATTGCATTTATTTGTATCAATATCAGATCCAGACCGACTTCAGTACATTTATTATCAGAAAATTACTTTTTATTATTTGTTTGTGTGAGTGACCAAAGTAATATTTTAACACTTTACTTTTAGTCAAGTATGAAAGTCGTGGTCCACAGAACATGAATCCTCCTGACTGTGACACGCTGGAGTCTCTGTGAAATATCTCCGCAGTTACCTCGGAGACATTTTGTACAGTCATTCATACACATCTCAAACACTGGGGCCACCGTAGGCCGAACGTCCGCCTGTTGTTGGGCCCAAACGTGCACGCGGCCGGACAGTTAACGAGTTATTGCCTCCAAGCTCCGCTGCTGTTAACTAACCTTCTGTAATTTACATAAAAGCCCTGCAGGCTTCAGGCGGGCCGAGGTTTTTAAGGTCTGACCTGAGTTTGAACCCTGAAAATCCAATCTCAGGAAAGATTCATGCTGCGTCTCCGGTGCACCATCACCCCCTTCACCCCCATCACCCCCATCACCCTCCCCCTTCATTACAGATACAAACCCCAGTGTAAGGGCAGCCATAAAAACAAATGAGCTGCTGTTAGCGGACAGCATCGCGTTCAGGAGCACTGTTTGTTGTGCAGCGACACCGATCCAAAGATTGTGCAGGATGTTGATATTCACGTTGATATTTGTGAGCCGGCAGCGCTGCAGCCTGCTCTGTACATCCTGCTGCCTATAGGAGAGCCTCTCTGCAGCGGCTGTCACCTGTAATGAATCACCTGCTCTCAGCATCATGTCTGCGCAGCTTGATAAGACCTTCTACTTTCAGCGTATCTGTCCCATCACCTCAAACACAGCGAGGGAGGAGAAAAAGAGAAAAGGCTTCCTCTCCTCCGTCTGCGTCCGTTCATCCGCCGCCTCGTCAAACAATCCCATCTCCCCCTCCACAGGCATTAGCATTTTTATTAGCACGTAGAGAGTAAAGTGGATTATTTACTGGCCTGACATCCCTCCCACCCTTCTCCACCAACCCTTCCTTTATGCCGCATGTTGCCGGGGACAGGAAGAGAAATGACCCCGGCTTCCTGCAGAAAAAGCAGCAGCGAGAGACGAATGTGGACTTTAAAAGAAGAGCGGCGAGGTCAACGACTGCTCAGTTTCCCCCACAGTCACCCAGAGACCAATCAGACGGCAGTAAACCACAGTCAAAGCTTCAGTTTACCACAGAGATGTGTGTTTAATAAAGACATATTATCATATTAGAAACATGAAATACGAACATCTCAAGAGAAAAGACGTCTCAGCAGCTGAATCCTTTCACACTCGAGTTTTAAATGTGATGTGGTTCCATCGTGTTTGTTCTCAGACACACTGACCATCGTAATTAGAGTCAGGAAACGGCACAAACACTTTCAGTCCGGTCCAGTTGATCTACAGCGTCGACTTAATGGACTCCAGCTCTGTGTTTTATACACTCTTTGGTTGTGTGTGACCTCTCAGCGCTCTGTCGATAGCCGGGAAAGTAACAGAGGCAATTTCAGTGCGAGCTCTTTGTTACTCCACCGACACACCGCTTAATGCTCCAGCTGATGGGAAGCAGCCCTGTGTGTGTGTTTGTGTGTGTGTGTGTGTGCGTGTGTGTGTGTGTGTGCGTGCGTGTGTGTATTTTAATATTTACAACATTAATGAGGTAATAATACAAACTTTTCTCCATCAGTGAATAAACAAGCTGTTCTCAGAGGAAAATATGGACCAGAACACTGTTTGAAGCTGGAAAGGTGGCAGGGTCCGCCACATATAAACAAAGTAAAACAATATAAACTATGTTGTCAGTTTGTTTATTCAAAGAGCCGATGAACATCTTTCTCTGCTCATTAACATTTCTTCATCTAAACTGCAGATGTTGATTAAAAAGCAGCCACACATTTAAAATATTGTTTGAAATAATGTAACAGTCAGACTCTGTCAACAATATTGTTTCATATTTTGTGTTTGTTTAAAATGAGATGACAGATTGTGAGATCATCTGATTCTTGACTTGAAGTCTAAATGTCTTCATTGGCACTGTTTCAGGCAGCATCGTGTATCTGGGGATGATGTTCGGAGCCTTTTTTTGGGGCGGCCTGTCGGACAAGCTGGGCCGTAAACAGTGCCTGCTGATATCCATGTCCGTCAACGGCTTCTTCGCCTTCCTCTCCTCCTTCGTCCAAGGCTACAGCATGTTCCTCCTCTGCCGCATGGTCTCCGGCTTCGGGTGAGTTGGCTCTCTACTTTCCATCTCTTGGTCCTGACTGAAGCTCCTCTGAGGGCTCCAGCCTGATCTCTCTGTTCCTCTGCTGTGTCCCCCCCCTCTCCTCCTCCTCCTCCTCTGAAGTCAGAGCACATGACAAGAGGTTATTCTGACTGCCTGGCGCCGGCCCGTCCTCGTGGGGGAGAGGGACCAAAGCAAAACCAAAACGTTTGCAGAAATGAGCGGAGGACAGTAAATGAACATCTGTCTGTTTTAGCGCTGCTGTGGTCTGCTCGGCTGCCCACGTCTGAGATGAGTGACGTGTCCTCACATCTCAGCGATCTGACGTCCCTGCTCATACATGACTTATTAAGGTCGCCTCGATACCAAACGTCAAGCCGGGAAATTATGCAGAACCAGGATGATTAAAGGGCTGAGACGAGCCCTGGGTGTCGATTTCTTACGATATGTTTTATTGTGAGTTTTGGGTGAGACTGAGGTTGATGCTTTAGGATCATTTTACATACATTTCCAGGAATAAGAACTTGTTTAATATCCTCAAGACTCGATTATTGCAACCCCCTTTATTTCAGTATCAACCAGGCCTCTACACACAGTCTGTCCTCCAGCAGAAGTTCAGATACTTGTGTAAAAACAGACTCTGGTAAAAGTAGAAGTGCTGATTCAACTTGTTTACTCCAGTAAAAGTAATAGAGTACAGGCTCTGACATGTACTCAGAGTATCAGAGTAAAAAGTCTCCCTCTGAAGGACATTTGTGGTCAAAGCTAACTGAAGCTCACGTCAGATTAATATAATTCAAAGACTATTAAAGTTAAAGGTAGAGTCAGTAGGATTTGTCCCAGCTGTTCCTGAACGCACCACAAAGATAGTTGATAGTTGAGTCTCATTCCCAGGACGTCAAATAGCCACATGTTGGGTTGGTAAAGCGTCCCGAGCAGCAACAAAGAGAGAAAATAAGAAACTCTCTGCAGATACGAGACACTAACACGCCTTTTCTCCCCATTCCAGCCTCCCTCTCTGTCTGTTTACGTCTTTGTTTCGTCTCGCTGCGTCTGCCGTGCGTGATGTGCTCTGATAGGTCGACATCAGTCTTGTGATGTTGGGAAGGCGGCGTGCGATGACGCCAAACAACAATAATCCATAATTCACCTCAAATGCATCAAAGTAAAGTGACGAGCCTGTTTTGAAGCTGTGAGGAGGAGAAAGTTCAGATGTTTGTGTTCAGATGTAGAGAGGGAAAGTCTCAGAGATACTCAGGTACAGCACAGATACCTGAAACATCTGCTGAAGGACAGTACAGATACCTGAATCATGTATTGAAGTACCTGCTCTTGCCTCCAGCTACATTACAGGACATCTACGGCCCTCAGATCTACAGATAAACCATCCTACAGTCTCGTCCGATCGATCTCGTTATGAGACCAAAATGTGTCTCCTGTAGTCGAGAATCCTGAAGTTTATCTCCGTATGATCCGGGTCCAGTTTGTCGTCAGTAAATCAGTGCAGTCGTCCTGGTTTGCACTCAGCTCACTTGTGTTTAGTTACAGTTGAATCAGCACCAGAAGCCTCTCGTCTAAAGCAAACTGCTTCTCCTTTAATGGCTTTGCTTAAATTTTTAATTAGTCACTTTAGCTTTTATTTCTGGATCTGTATGCAGATTTATATTTATGTTGGCGGTAAAAGAGATTTACGATCTGTTGAATACATCACAAATCTGCCTGAACAGATTTCTGAGGGATTGTTGTGTTTTTCATCTTTTTTACAACTTTAATCCTGGAGAAAAATGATCCGGCGTCAAGTGTTTGGTGGAAGTTTGAGTAGATTCAGCCTTTTTTTCATTAAGATTGTATTTACCTCATTAACTTTGCTGTGATAATCCGTCTCAAAGAAGAGAAAAGGGGGAGAAACAAATGAGATTCATACTGAACGTTTGTCAAATCGTTCCTACAGTCCTGAACTCAACATGAAGTGTGTGGGAACAAATTACAATTAAAGACAGTTCATCATTAATCTGAGAAACCCTTACGAGGGACACATTTATATTGAATACATCAGAATACACACACACAAGCTGTTCAGTATTTGTAACCGTGTCGTCCTTTCTGAAACACAATACGAGCAGGCAGGCAAAATCAATCCTCGCTGCCCGACTCCATCCTCTCCACCAAACTCTTCTTTTTTTTCACTACAAATCAGTTCACAAACAACCTGGACCGAACATTTCTTGGACGTTTCTCTAACGTGTGTTTTGGTGACGAACGTGTGACGTGAGACACGTTGTGTGAACAGTCCATCGGTCCAAGTCATCATCACCTTTGACCTCCTCGTCCGGCTCACTGTCGCTGATCTCTTCAGCTTCATTTTCAGGCACAATAAAGCAGAAAAAAGCTCTAAAACCTGACTGTTCACCACCTGCCCAGCACCAAACAACAGACTCCTGTTTTTCTTCTGATTTGCACATTTTATAAAACTGTCAAACTTCTGGACGATGTCACAGTTTGACTTTTGAAACACCTCATAGAAAATAATTAAATAAACCAACACGCAGCGTTTCCTCTAAAGCTGCACACACACTGAAAATACAAATAGTTTTATGATGTTTTATGACTCAGGCTGAACGAGCTCCAGAGCCTCGTTAGCTAAGCAGAGAATGAATGTGCAGCAACAATGGAAACATCAAACCTCTGCCAGCACAGAGCAGAGGTATCATCAGTGCTTCACGTTTGAACATCCTTTTTAATGTGGCTCTCTGCTGCAGTCCAGCTCGGCTCTCATCTCTTCATTCACTCACTTCACAGTTTTTAACCATCAAGTTTTTTTCCATCCTCCGATCTGTTGTTGACACTGTGGAGCTGCGAGCGTCGGTGCCGACACAGATGGACCGACTGACTCTGCTCGACACCTCGCTGACGGTCCAGATCGCAGCAGCCACACCTCTCATTAACACAAAGTCACGACTGCACATAACATGAGACGGTCTCACTGTAATGAAAACATATGTGTTTAAAATGAAGGTGAGCATCTGAAGTGTGCATAACTAACACCAGGAAACTGTCTCTGCAGGATTGGTGGAGCAGTACCGATAGTGTTCTCGTACTTTGCGGAGGTGTTGGCCCGGGAGAAGAGAGGAGAGCATCTGAGCTGGCTGTGCATGTTCTGGATGATCGGAGGCATTTACGCCTCGGCCATGGCCTGGGCCATCATCCCACACTATGGTGAGTAAACTGTCGGACCCTGCCAAAAGGATCTTCAGCAGCGAGAAGTCTGCAGGATATTTCCAGCTCACGGACAGAAGCAGGTTACTCACCACATGAGGCTTTAACATCTGTATGAGTGACCTCACCTGCGCTCGACATGCAAATCTGTACGAGGACAAACAGAAACAATGTTTTTTACACAAAGAAAATAAATATTCTTAATGTAGAACATTTGCTGAATTTACAAGAAGGTCCACATAAAGAAGAATCTGTCAGAGACAGTGTTTCACAAAGTTTATAAAGTTTCTC